>NC_056726.1:1979283265-1979308265 GCF_019279795.1 Protopterus annectens
CATAAATGGCCTATGGCCTCAAGGGCAGCTAAGCATGCACATAAACCAAAAGGAAATGCTGGCAGTGAGGCATGCAATCGAGGCATTCAAACCCTTCCTCCAACAAGGACATCTGTTAATAAGGACAGACAACACCACGGTCATGTGGTACATAAACAAACAGGGAGGCACACATTCTTACCCGCTATGCCGGATGGCTATGAACCTGTGGGATTTATGCCTGAACCTCAATATCCAACTACAGGCCCAATTCGTGCCAGGGAAAGAAAATGCACTGGCGGACAGCCTAAGCAGGACTACTATGGATGCACACGAATGGATGCTGCACCCAGACATCTTCAAACTCATAACAAAGACATGGGGAATGCTGGAGACAGATCTGTTCGCCTCCCCACTCAACCGTCAACTGAAGACGTTCTGCTCAAGGACATACCACCCACAAGCTTGGAGGGCGGACTCTCTCTCTTTCAGCTGGCAAGCCCTAACAGTATATGCCTTCCCACCTCTCCCATTGATGCACAAGGTTCTACTGAAAATCAGGGAGGAACAGCCAGAAGTGATACTAATAGCTCCGGACTGGCCAAGACAACACTGGTATCCACTATTGAGAAGCATGTCTCAGGCAAAATCATGGCCTCTCCCCTATGGCCTCTTCTTCTAACGCAGAACAATTTCAAGACCCTGCATCCCAACTTGAAAACATTGCAGCTGACTGCCTGGAAAATTCCTTAAATCCCAATCAAACTATTTTATCTCAGAGGGTGAAGGACATTATCCTGGAGGCTCGCAGGCCTTCCACAAGGAAGACATACTCAGCTAAATGGAAGAGATTTCTCATTTGGAGCACATCAAAGGGCACAGATATCACAGTGGCAAACCTAGCACATATCCTAGAATATTTAGCAGAA
The DNA here is from genome assembly GCF_019279795.1 of Protopterus annectens. NCBI lineage: Eukaryota > Metazoa > Chordata > Ceratodontiformes > Protopteridae > Protopterus > Protopterus annectens. Next base: position 1,979,284,174 of record NC_056726.1, read on the forward strand.
TTGTTCCACAATGGCCTGTCTTATTCTTCCATTAAGATTCATGCTTCAGCAATTTCAGCAGAATACAATGTGGACCCACCTATCTTCTCACACCCTCTCCTCAGACAATTTCTGAGAGGGATCAAAAATGTTAAACCTCCAATGAGACCACCTCTACCTGCCTGGGATCTCAACTTTGTGCTGGAAAAACTGACACTACCTCCTTTTGAACCAGCAGCATCAGCGGATCTACAGTTTCTATCTTGGAAAACTGCATTCCTTCTGGCAATCACTTCAGCAAGAAGAGTATCTGAGTTACAAGCATTAATGGCAGTGCAGCCTTTTCTTATTTTCCACCAGGACAGAGTGTCACTAAGAACCAATCCTACTTTTATGCCAAAGGTGGTTTCTAGGGTATCCTTGAACCAAGCTATTCACTTGCCTACATTCTTCCCTAATCTACAGAATAAAGGGGAAAAACTTTTGCACACCCTGGATATACACAGACAACTACGCTACTACTTGGACAGAACAAAAACTAGCAGAAAAACTGACCAACTATTTGTAGCATATGCAACTGGGGTGCAAGGAAGAGCAATTTCCAAACAGACAATTTCAAAATGGACAGGAAATTGCATTAAGCTTTGCTACTCCTTTCATGGAAAGACAGTTCCTGAAAATATCAGGCCTCACTCCACAAGGGCCACAGCCACCACTACAGCCTTCCTACGGGGGGTGGCTACCAAGGACATTTTAGAAGCTGCTACTTGGACCTCCGTGCATACATTTGCCAAGGATTACAATCTACCTTTATACTCTAGATCCAGAGCAGGGTTTGCAACTGCAGTCCTGCATGGGGATCTTAACTACACCATCCTTTTCTTAGTACCTCCACCCCCAGATTGGCTATGGTATTCTACCCATATGTTATGACTGCAGATGCATCCTTGAAGGACATAGTACAGTTTTGTACCTACCATAAATGTAGATGTCCGATAGGTATGCATCTGCAGTCAGGTTTACCCTCCCTCCTACCCCTCTGTGGTATTCCTAGGGTACTTACCCCTCTTTTAGCTAGCTGGGGGAATCTACTATGGTGTATTTGTTTGTATTTACATGTATATATATATATATATATATATATATATATTTATAATTTTGCAAATGTTTGGAAAATTATTGCATTTATCCAAATTTAGCCTTCCTAGAGGGCACCTGGCATCTGGGGCAAGAAAAACTGAGGAAAATGGCGTTGGCTGATGCTTTTATACCCCAGACGCTCTGACGTCGGGGAAAGTGCGACATCAGCCGAGGCCAGACCCAGACTTTGGAATCCGGCCGACCGAAGGGCTGTCTGAGGCAGGACAACCCATATGTTATGACTGCAGATGCATACCTATCGGACATCTACATTTATGGTAGGCACAAAACTGTACTTTTCTCTTCTCCGGCTGTACTTATAGGGTGCTGACATCATCAGTGTTTAGAAAGGGGAATGTGCATCCTGTAGTGTGTTCTCCTAGTTGCCGAAAGGGACATTTCTCTCACACAGAATTGCACACACACTAACCCCCCTCACCCAAACACACACACTGAGCATTTGCAGGATTCAAACTCCTACCTAACTATGTTATGACACTCCAGACGGACGCATTAGCAGAGCGCTCTATTTGCATTACTGGGAGGTTTCTCTTCTCCTGCTGTACTTATAGGGTGCTGACATCATCAGTGTTTAGAAAGGGGAATGTGCATCCTGTAGTGTGTTCTCCTAGTTGCCAAAAGGGACATTTCTCTCACACAGAATTGCACACACACTAACCCCCTCACCCAAACACACACACTGAGCATTAGCAGGATTCAAAACCCTACCTAACTATGTTATGACACTCGAGACGGATGCATTAGCAGAGCGCACTATTCGCATTACTGGGAGGTTTCCCTTCTCCTGCTGTACTTATAGGGTGCTGACATCATCAGTGTTTAGAAAGGGAATGTGCATCCTGTAGTGTGTTCTCCTAGTTGCCAAAAGGGACATTTCTCTCACACAGAATTGCACAAACACTAACCCCCTCACCCAAACACACACACTAGCATTAGCAGGATTCAAACCCCTACCTAACTATGTTATGACACTCAAGACATGCATTAGCAGAGCGTGCTATTCGCATTACTGGGAGGTTTCTCTTCTCTTGCTGTACTTATAGGGTGCTGACATCATCAGTGTTTAGAAAGGGGAATGGGCATCCTGTAGTGTGTTTTCCTAGTTGCCAAAAGGGACATTTCTCTCACACATAATTGCACACACACCAACCCCACTCACCCACACACACACACTGAGCATTTGCAGGATTCAAACCCCTACCTAACTATATTAGGACACTTGAGGGAAATGCATTAGCAGAGCGCACTATCAGAATTACTGGGCATCTGTTCTTCACCTGCAGTATTTATAGGGTGCTGACATCATTATTTATACAGAGGTATGTACATCTATTACTACCTGTCAGGTGGGGGATAGCATATATATGCATTTGCAGCCACCTACTTCAGGGTCAGATATGCACATCAGCACTGGCAGGTTATGTTTTATACCATGCTTCATGACCACAGGACCTGTAACACACAACACAACCAGTTCAGACCACCCATCCCATATCCAGGACACACACTTTGCTTCCCTGGGAACAGTGCCAAGATATGAAGGTGTTCACATACACCATTCCAGTTGTTAACGTCAGGTACAGGTATATTGTGTGTAGGAACTACTCAGTCCTCTACAACATTACCCTACAGCCACTACAATTTGTGAGTCCATGTGCTATGGAGGACCACTCACCACAGCCACAAGGGGGAATACATATTGCACCTGACCATCTGCAACATGGGTACTCACTGTTCCACACCAGAGGTAGACCACCATTGTTGATATCTGACCATACCCACCTTTCCCTTGACATCCATATCCCATCCCCGCCCCCAGGCAAGGTTGTCACTGCAAACAAAGTGTATTTATCAAATGCAGACTTTGCACTTGTGAAGACTGGGGTGGAAGACTTCAAAGGACCCATGCTGGGGGAGTATACAGGCCACTCTGCATAATCCTTGACAATTGCATTCTATGAGCATGTGGAAGATTTGCATTGATCATGCCATCCCAAATATACCCATCACTCCTCCACAACAGGACACCTGTCAGGTGTACACCAGCCATATATGAGCTGTCCAACAGACGGAGTGAGCTAATACATTGCAGAGCAGTAGCCCACAGAGGGAGGACATCTCTGAACAGTACTGGCACGACACTTCAATCCCTCATAATCATCACGACAAAGTGTTGACAGTGAAATTGTCCAGACACTGCAGATAAGGCTCCCCTCAGTCTGTTATTGACACTCACTTACTGTTAGAGGTCCTCACCAACCCTCTTCCAGCACACACCAACAACATGGATGTGGCATAGCAAATTCAACCCCTGGGATCTCCACTGTGTCCCTGCTTGATGGAGGCACAGCACACTAGCCTCAAACGGTGCCTTATGTGACCTACTTTACAGTGGCACAGAAGCCTACTGTACTGGGGAGGCAGACGCCAAGCACACTCTGGCTAAGCTTTCATTCCCTAGGGCAAACAGCCTAGTATTGACCTCTACACCCATATGTTTAATTGTCAGATGCACAATATTTGTTGCTGATAGACTGTTTGCAGGTCTTTATTGCCATAGCATTTCCTGTTTCTATGAACAACTTGTGTATCTGTGGAAGATGTTTGAATATGAGAGGGATCCACTATATCACTTATGTCTCTGTAGTCATTTAACTGTGTGCACTGGGCAGATTGCTGTAATGTGGTTGGTTCCTGGAATAACACATACAAATACCAGATATGTGTGGCCAACTGCTAAACTGAAATATGGCCTAAGTGTGTGAGCATGCCCAGTTCAGGCTTTCCATGGCATGTTGTCTGACATATATCTCATTTATCAAAGTGTGCGAGCATGCCCAGTGTGAGCTTTCCATATGTTGAACTCTGCAGTCCACCACATTTGTGGATGAGTGTGAACTTCAACAATATCTCACGTTTATGGTTGTGTGTTGGGTGTCATGTTGTGTACTTACTGGCCAACTGCTTTGTGTCTGAACACAACAGGTATTATACTGTGCCTGCAGGGTTTGCATGGGATACTTTGCATACAGTTGTCAACATCCTTTCGTACTGACCTAACACTGTAGTACCATATAGTGTACTTGTTCAGTACTTTCACTGTGGTGGACAGTATCCTGGGCTTTAGTCCTATCACTGCTTTAAATTTTCATAGTGAGCACAACAGACTGGTTAGGGGCCAGTTGTGCACATATGACCATGTTGCATTATGTTCAGATATGGACTACTTAAACCAGGCTTGTCCAACATTGGTAGTGTATTCCACAACATAGGTGGACATTGGCAAACACTAGCGATGTGCCCTAGGCCATTTCTAATGCTAGTCAGAGAGTGTGTTTGTCCTTCGACACACATTGTAAATGGAGTTTGCCATGACATATGTCATGGTTAGTATACTGTGCCTCCGTCTACCCGTGACATAACAGTGATAACCAGGGTAAACCTACCATCTCCCATCCACTCATCAAGATTCCTCTTGAGGAGAGTCGATGAGTGACTCTCTGGCTAACCTGTACTGGGAGTTTACTCAAGAGTGGGGGTGGCTTCTGTGTTATGGATCATTCAGTACAGCTTGTCCTATGTATGTCAGTGCTGGGTTCAGGTCTCTCATGTGCATAGCTCACTGCCATTCAGATTGTACAAGGTGCAGCATGTTCATTGATTCCAGCTTGGACATGGCTTTATACATCAGGCACAGCTTGCCTCTGGGTGGGCAGTATGGCAGTGTGTGGAGCTGCAGTTTGTTTAATCAGGCAACACATGGCATCTGTTCATGCTCTTTGATACTCCTGGTGAGGTACTTTTGGGGTCTTTCCAGTTGATGGAGGTGTCTGCTGAAGTACATCCCACAGGGGCCATTGTAGTCAATTGTGATGCTGATGAAGGATGACTGCAGAGCCACAATGCCCTCTCCTGATCTAGATCTGACTACCTTCATGATTAGGTGGGTATATGGTATGTTTCTGTAACCACTACAGCCACATGCTTGTCCAATGCAAGATATCTATCAACTTGTGTCCCCAGGTCTCTTATTACATCTTAAGTACTTAATGGGTTAACACCTATGTGGTAATTGGTGGGCACTTACTGTATATCCACAGGGGTTGACTATACACTTTTCTGCAATTAGCTTGCTGACATGGCTATGGCACCAGTTGTCTGTTTCTATTTGGCCCTTTTGTGGGATGCTTGTGTCAGCTGGAGGGTCAGATATGGTGGCCAGTTTGTAGTCCTCTGCAAACTTGTTCAGACACAGTCCTTCCATGTTGGCCTGTACCTATGGGACATATATACCAAACAAGGGAGGTCCCAGGACCGAGCCTTGTGGGATGCCAGTTGTATCTGGTTTGTAGTCTGACATGGCTGCAGCATTTCTGACCATGTCAGTTCTGTCCTTGGTCTGGTTTGCAACCCCTCTACTGACATAGGGGTTTATATTTAAGCTGGTGAGCTTATCTATAATGAACACGTGGGGCATTGTATGGAAGCCTTTTGCAAGGTCCAGCTAGGCTGTGTGGGCCACATTCCCCTCATCAGTGACCTTAATGACTGTTTCAAATGAGTCAAACATGTTTAAGGGGCAGGATCTGCACTTAAGAAAGCCACACTGGGTAGGGTCCAGTGTCAGTAGGTCCCCAATATCTTTATGTCTTTGGTACATGCTGATCCTTTCCATAGCTTTGCAGACCAAGCTTGTCAGGATTCTAGGGTGGTAGTTTGCAGTATCCATTCAGGCAACACCTTTGTGGAGAAGGACCACTGTTGTTGTACACTGCTCTTTGGGTACATATCCTGTGGTAAGGCTGACATTGAGCAGTAGTGTTATTTGGCGTTCCATTCTTCTTGGAGTCCATGTTGAACTCAGCCCAGGACACCTTCTCGTACCATTGATGCTGTGTGTTTTGCTTTGTAGATGCTGGCTGTTACCTCAGCATCTGCAATGTCAGGGGGCCAGCACTCTGCTGGGATAGACATTTGGCATTTTGGGAGGGGGGTTTGCACTGCACCTGTCAGGTTGGATGTTGGCAATATGTGTGTGTGTTTGGTATGTTGTTTGTAATATTTGAGTGATTCAGAGCATATCTGTGAATTCCCAACAAGGTTCCTACCATCAGTTAAGAAAGCCTTGTGATTATCCTTAGTGTCCTGTACAATTTGTATCTTCATAGGTTCATAGGTTCATACTAGGCTATCCGCCCTAGGGCATTTATAAGCCTAGCCAGAGTGTGTGTGGCTTTCGCCACCCCTTGCTATGTGAATATTATGGCCATTTAGGATTTACTTCACTGTGCCTCTGTCTGGACATGACACAGTGAAGACCCCAGTGTACATCTACAATCACCCATCCACTTGGCAAGATTCCTGTTGAAGAGAGTCAGTGAGGGGCTCTGCCTAACATGGAGTGGGATTCCATTCCAGGGTGTAGGGAGCCTCTGGGTTATGTATCTGTCCCTCCAGCACATCCTATTTCATTATGTGTTGAGGTTGACATCTCTCACTCTCACAGCTCCGATGGATTTGGGTTTCTGGGGTGGAGCATGTCCATTAATCCTGTGTTGGACATGGCCTTGTACAACAGGCATACAACGCCTCTGCGTAGGCTGTATGTGACTGCATACAGCTGGGTGTCTACAGCCAGGCAGCATATGACATATATTTATAATTTAATATATATAAAGCACTTTGTCTATTCAGAATCTTCACAAATCCTTATCTGTTTAAAAATTTTCATTTGACTCTGTAGTGCTTTTATTTTGTCCCACCCTCCCTCCCTGTTGGTGTCTTGCTCTTATACTTGGTGGCTTTGCAGTTGCCCGCCCCTACTGTGACACACCTCCCAGTCTAGTGTCATTAGCTCATTCTTCTTAATACAGAGAGAACATTTGATAAGGCCTTCTGTTCCTCCTTTTCCCTTTTCAAAAAGTAAAACAAAACTTTTTTTTTCTTTTTCGCCTGAACCTTCTTGTGTTCTGACTGTCCTTCTCAAACATATTGGAAATATACAGTATATTTCAGAGCATTTGTTATAACTGTATTTGCTATAACTGATTTAAGTATTTTTTTCTGGCTTTTTGAATATTTACTGCTTAGCGACTGCATCTTAGCCTGTTTATACAGCTCTGCATTCTATTTAAACTGTTTTGTGTTGATTAACTGTTTTGCACTCTTAAAAAGTTATTTGTCGCTTAATTTTACCTGTAGGCTAACACACTCAAGTGTGCTAGCGCTAAAGCATTTATAGCATTTACTGTCTGTTTTTTTCCTTGTCTCTGTAAAAAAAAAAAAAAAAAATCTCTTGTTTTCCCACCTTACTGAACTAGAGTAGTCCAGTTTCAGAGTTGCTGATCCCTGGGCTTTGTTTTTAGTTCCTGTTACTGATCCATTGCCTTATTAGGAAGGAGGGAAGTTTCTTTGCTTACCAGTGGGAGTGGGAAGCACTGAGCAGCCTTTTTGTCCGAATTGGTGAAGTTTCAGCCAGAAACTAGTAGTCCATTGGTCGTTTTGGGCCAATTCCTAGCTCCTTTCAGCCCCCTGCTATAAAACACACTAAACACGTGTTTACCAGCTTGTACCAACTCAGCACAGATCCTCGTGGTGGCCTGCAGAGTGATCCAAGCAGCAGAGAGCTAAAAGAGTGACTTTCTACCAGATATAAGTATTTTTGTGGCTTTCCACTGTTATTAAGCTAGCGACTGCATTTCGCCTGTTTTACTGCTACTTTAAGTGATTTCTGCATTTTACACTGTTTATTGCACTTTAAGTTACTAATTGTTGCAAATTGTTTCTGTAGGCTACACACTAAAGTGCGCTAGCCGATTTACAGCATTTATAGCATTTACTGTCTGTTTTTTTCCTTATCTGTGTAATAAGACAAAAAATCTCTTGTTTTCCCGCTTACTGAACTAGAGTAGTCCAATTTCAGAGTTGCTGATCCCTGGGCTTTGTTTTTAGTTCCTGTTACTGATCCATTGCCTTATTAGGAAGGAGGAAGTTTCTTTGCTTACCAGTGGGAGTGGGAAGCACTGAGCGCTTTTGTCCGATTTGGTGAAGTTTCAGCCAGAAACTAGTAGTCCATTGGTCGCTTTGGGCCAATTCCTAGCTCCCTTCAGCCCCTGCTATAAAACACGCTAAACGCGTTAGCTGATTTAGCGAGTTGCCACTGTTGCACACGAGCAGCGGTTAAACTATTCGGGCCATCTAAATTCCACTCTTCAAATTTTCCTTAGAACTACCTTCCTCGAGCTGTACTGCTGATCTAACCAGCATATCCTATAACTGAAAAGTTCATCTCTACTTGATTCCCAAGTAGACTATTCTCTATCTGTAAAGCCTAGCACTTACTCCTACAGTACTTGCACCTTGATAAAGCACTCTTATTATAGATAGTACCCCACCAGCCTAAAACCCACTTCCCCGGAGTCCTTTGAAAGTCTCTTTATCTACTACTTCTAGTATGTCGAGGATCAGTTGCTAGTGTCCTCTCCAGCTCAACTGGTGAACCTGGGAATATTGAGGCAATGTTACAATTGCCTCATGTACACAGACAATCCTCTCCTTCTCCCACAAAACACAAATACATGCGAGATGCAACTATACAGCCAAACTGGAGGCTGAGCTCTCTCAACATAGGACTGGCAAGACCAGACAGGAGGAGAAGGTAACCACACACAATACATACCCAGTCACACATGGTACCATCACAACTTCAAATCATACACATACTCACACAAAGATATACTGAGGCTCTGATCAAAAATTTACCAAAACAGCAGAGGCCACCAAAGCAGACACCCAAACAACTACCACCTCACGACCCAACACATGCAACACATAGACCACACAGTCAGAGTGTCAAACAGTCACAGCCCTTAAGGCCAAACAAAATGCCAGACACACTTGTCATTGGTGATTCCATAGTCAGACACACTGACGTCCCGCTCACCAAACTGAGTAAGGAGAAGGTCACAGTAAGCTGCCTGTCGGGCGCTAGAATCCGCCACATAATGCAAGCACTCAGGTCTCTCAACAGCAGGTACAAGTATGACTCAGTCATTGTCCACGCTGGTGTCAACGACCTGAGACGTACCTCCTTGGACTACATGAAAAGGGACATCGAGGAGCTCTCTGATTATGTAGCCCAGGCAGGTATGACCCTGACCTTGAGCAGTATCCTACCTTCACCTAGAATGATGCCACAATACAGTGATAAGATGATCAGCTTTAATAATTGGCTTAAATTCTGGTGTCATTCAAAGGGGATCCAATGTCTGTCTGCCTGGGATGACATGCTGGACAAGCCACGCTGCTTCGCAAGGGACGGCTTGCACCTATCACCCCTGGGCTTCCGGATATTGGCAAAGGCTCTTGCCACCCCCATAGTGCCTTTTTTAGGCAAGGCTCAAATTCTAAACCTACCACCCTAGAACACCAAAAAGGAAAAAAACTAAGGGTAATGCTGCTCAATGCCAGAAGTCCCACTCTCAAGATGCACGCACTCGAGGCCCTTCTCAATATGGAGAACATCGATGTCTGTGCTGTGACAGAAACCTGGTTCAAGGCTCCTGAGAGCACCCCAGCACTAACAGGTTTCACCTCATATCATGCGTTCCGGCCCCAAAATCCGGACAACACCAAGAAAGGAGGGGTGTCCATATTCATAAAGGACACCCACACCTCAAGGTTGGTGGCAACGCACGATGCATCGGAGACCATCCAGGTGCAATTAACCATAGGCAAGACTGCTCTGCAATTTGTAGCATGTTACAGGCCACCCTCTCAAACTCAGGAACCTCACATGGCCTTCCTGAAAACATTGGAGGATAAATGTATCTCCAAACACCATCATACTAGGTGACTTCAACTACCCTAATATAGACTGGGAACACTACTCAAGCCCGAACACTCTAACCCAAAGATTCCTGGAGTTCATAAACTCAAATGCCATGGAACAACTAGTCACCATCCCCACAAGAGGAGAAAACATACTTGATCTCATCATCACGAACATGGGATCAAAATGTTCAACACCGGAAATATACCCCTCACTGGTGAGATCAGATCATAAACTAATCTCGCTGGAGGTCCTCATCCGCCCCACCTGATACAAAAAGCACCACAGTGAAAAACTTCTCAAAAGCCGATTTCACCCTTCTCAACACTAGTGTGGTCTCCTTTAAGGCCCCTGAGCCAGTGGTAACCATTACTCAAACCGCTGAATCACTTACAAATGCCTTCTACCAGCACCTACATGACTGCATGGATCAGGCAATCCCAAACAAAACTAAGACTCTCTGTACCAAAGGCAAGCGTCCAGTCTGGTGGACCCCAGCCATAAACAAGCTCTACAACAAAAGGAGGAAGCTACTACAAGATAGAGCAAAATCCTTGAAAGGTAAGACACCTTTGATCATTATAAGTAAAAACTAAGAGCTCTCATAAAATCATCCAAGGCAAATTTTGAGAGAAAAATCGCCAAGGACTCTAAAGACAATCATAAGGCCTTCTTTAGCTATGTTAGAAACCTAGGAGGGAACTCCCAGATATGCTCAGAATTAGTTCAAAATGATGTGAAAATTACTGAACCTACACACATTGCTAACATACTGGCTGACAGGTTCAGTGCAAACTCCCCAAAAGGAGAGATATCAAGTCCAGAGGATTGTAGACGCCCACACATCTCCAACGCCCAGGTGAGAAGTGCCCTCATTAAGGCAAAAACACAGCATCCATGGGACCAGATGGTGTCCCCGGCTGTGTGCTTCATGAACTCAACGAGGAATTAAACCCACAGTTAGGACAGCTGTTTAATCTTAGCCTCACCTCAGGATACGTACCCAAGGAGTGGCGCACGGCGACTGTGGTCCCACTTCATAAGGGCGGTGCCTCCACAGACCCTGGAAATTACTGCCCCATTAGCTTGACAAGCCTTATCTGCAAAGCCATGGAGAGGATCATAATGGAACTCATAAATAAAGACATAGGGAACTTGCAGACTTTGGATCCAACCCAGTTTGGCTTTGGCAAAGGCAGATCCTGCCTCTTAAACTTGGTTGACTTTTTCGAGACAGTCACCAAGGCCATTGATGAGGGAAAGGCAGTCCATACAGCCTACCTCGACCTGGCAAAGGCCTTCGACACAATACCCCACTCAGGTATCATCGAAAAACTCATCAGCTTGAATGTAAACCCATACATCACAAGATGGGTTGCAAACTGGCTAAGTGACAGAACCCACAGGGTCAGAGTTGCTGGAGCCATGTCAGACTCAAAGCCTGTCACAAGTGGTGTCCCACAGGGCTCAGTCCTGGGTCCACTCTTGTTCGGCATCTACTTTTCTGAAGTACAAGCAAACACAGGAGGGTTATGGCTGACAAAGTTTGCAGATGACTGCAAACTGGGCTATAGTCGAAAACACATCTGACACAGATATCCTCCAGAAGGGCCTCACAGAAACGGATAACTGGTGCCAGAGCCATGGCCTGAAGTTAAACGCCAACAAATGCATAGTCATACCCTTCGGGAAAAACAAGGTTACCCCTAGCTACCATATAGGTGGCAATCCACTGAGCACAGAAAAGTCATCAGGATCTGGGGACCCAAGTTGACAGTAGCCTTTCGTTTGACACTCATGTTGCTAAAGTAGTTAGGAAAACCTTCTATATCGCCCACCTGATCATGAAGGGATTCACATTTAGATCAAGGGAGGTCATCGTCCCCCTGTACTCATCACTCATTAGACCTATGATTGAGTACAATGCCCCGTTTGGAATGTATCTGACCAGACACCTGCTGCAGCTTGAAAGGCCCCAAAAGTTCCTCACCAAAAGGATAAAGGGTCTCAAAAATATGTCTTATGCTGCCCGACTGAAAGAACTCCAGCTCTATTCAGTCTCATACCGCTTGCTCAGAGGTGACCTGTGCCTGACATATAAGGCCATGTCAAACCCAGATTTGATGAATATGCTTCACCTCAAAAAATCTAGATCCCTCAGAACCACAAGGGCGGGAGACTTAAACCTTGACACGGTTATAAACAGAACGTGCTGGAGGGACAGATTCATCACCCAGAGACTCCCTATGCTGTGGAACAAAATCCCGGTACATGTGAGGCAGAGCATCTCGCTGGCCTTGTTCAAGAGGAATCTTGACCAATGGATGGGAGATCGCAGATATACCCCAGGGATTACTTCAGTGTCACCGCTTGTCAGAGGCACAGAAAAATGATAGGCATAGTTTTTATTCAAACTAAAGGGGTGGCGAAAGCCACATAACTATGGGCTAGGCTTATAAATGCCCTTGGGCAGATAGCCTAGTATGAACCTATGAACCTATTTGAGACCCTTCATCCTCTTGGTGAGGTACCTTTGAGTTCTTTCTAACTGCTGCAGGTGTCGGGTAAGGTACATCCCAAATGAGGCATTGTACTAAATTATAGGCCTGATAAGAGAACAGTATAGGGGCACAATGACCTCTGTTGACGTAGATGTGAATCCTTTCATGATAAGGTGGCCAATATAGACGATCTTCCTAGCCACGTTGGCAATGTGAGTGTCACATGACAGGTTACTGTCCACTTGTGTCCCTAGGTCACTGATTACTCCTTCCATACATGATGGATTACCACCTATGTGGTAATTTGTGAGTACCTTGTTTGGTATTTGGTGAGACATTCATACTGTCCAGTGTCTTCAGGACGGCTGAGTGGGGTTCCTGTGTGTGAGAGTGTGGTCTGTAGCATGCTACAGACTGTACAGCAGTTTTGCCTACGGTTAGTTGCACATGGGTGGTCTCCGATGCTTCGTGCATTGTCAGTTACCTGGACGTGTGGGTATCTGTGCTGAATATGGATACTCCCCCTCCTTTTATGTTTTGGTCCAGGTTTTGGGGCCATAACGCATGATATGAGGTATAACCTGGTAGTGCTGGTGTGCTGTCAGGAGCCTTGCTGCAGGTTTCTATCACTGCATGGACATCAATGTTCTCCATACTGGGGAGGGCCTCGGGAGCATGCATTGTTGAGGTTTAGACGTCTGGCATTGGGCAGCATTACCCTTATGTTTCTTTCCACTTATGTTTTCTAGGGAGGTGGGTTAGTATTTTCAGCCTTGCCTACAAAAGGCTCTATGTAGGTGGCAAGAGCCTTAGCCAATATCCAGATGCCCAGGGGTAACAGGTGCAAGCCATCTCTGGCACAGCAGCGTGGCTTGTCTAGCATGACATCCCAAGCAGGCAGATATTGGATCCCCTTGGAATGACACCAGTAATTGTGCCACTTGTTAAAGCTGATCATTCTGTGTTTGTACTGTGGCATCATTCTTGGTGAGGGTAGGATGCTGCACAAGGTCTGTGTCATACCGGCCTGGACTACATAATCGGAGAGCTCATCTATGTCTCTTTTCATGTAGTCCGGGGAGGTACATCTCAGGTCATTCACGCCAGCATGGACAATGACTGCATCATATTTCTACTTGCTTTGGGGTGACCTGCGTACTTGTGTTATGTGGCGTCTTGTAGCAGCCTACAGGCAGCTTACTGTACCCTTTCCCTTGTTCAGTCTAGTGAGCGGGACAGCAGTGTGTCTGACTATGGAGTCACCTATTACAACTGTATCAGGCATGTTGTTTCTCTTTCTGGCCTGTGACTGTTTGGCACACCAGCTTTGTGTACTATGTGTTGCATGTGCTATGTTTGGAGGTAGTGGTTGCTTGGGTGTCTGCTTTGGAGGCCTCTGTTGATGTGGTGTGTTTGTAATTAGAGCCTCCGGGAATGTTTTTCTGTGTTTATGTCTTTGGTTTGCAGTTGTGATAGGTCTATGTGAGACTGGGTTTGTGGTGTGTGTGGTTACCTTCTCCTCCTGACTAGTTTTGACAGTACTGAGTTGAGAGAGCTCAGCCTCCGGTTTGGATAAATAGTTGCATCTCTCACATATATTTGTATTTCTTGGGGGGAGATGAGGGTTGTCTGTGTACATGGGGCAGGTGTAACATTGCCTCAAGATTCACAGATTCAACTTGTTGTAGCTGGCCTTAGTGGATTGTATGTGTGGACATATTTTATTGCCATACTACTGATCAGAGATTACTTCCCTTTTTAGGTTTGCTCTATCATGTAGTAGCTTCCTCATTCTCTTGCATGGTTTGGTAATGGCTGGTGTCCACCATGCCAGATGCCTGCGTGTATGGCATTGTGTGTTGGTTTTATTTGGGATTGCATAATCCATGCATTCCTGGCAGTGTTCATGGAATGCCTGTATAACAGGTTCTGAGGTGTGGCCCATATTTTGCACCTGCACAGGGCCTTTTATGGATTCCACATCAGTTTGGAGGAGTGCAACATTTGCTTTACACATGTTTTTCACTGTGGTTTTCTGGCCAGGGACTGTGGTCAGGATGTGTATATCCTGTGTGATTATTCTATGGTCTGATCTTACCAGTGAGGGATACACTTCTCATCTTGCCATCCAGAACCCATGTTGCTGATTATCACATCCAGTATGCTTACCCCTCTTGTGGGAGTGGTATGTTGTTCCTGGGCATTTTGGTTTATGGATTCTAGGAACCTTTGTCCTAGGGTGTTGGAGCTAGAATAATGCTCCCAGTCTATGTTTGGGTATTTTCAGTCACCCAATATAATGTGGTTTGGAGAGCTTGATATATTCATGTATTCCAACATAGGCCAAGTGCATTTCCTGGTGTTAGGACGGTAGTCTGTAGCAGGCTATAAACTGGGAGGCAGTTTTAGCCACTGTTACTTGACCATGGCTAGTCCATGCTGCTTCTTGTTGTGGTACCAACATGGGGGTATGGTTATCCTTGACAATTATTGCTAGTCACCCCCCTTTTGTAGCTTGTTCCATGTTTTGAGGCTGTACAGCACAGTATGAGGTGTAACCTGGTAGTGTTAGGGTGCTGTTGTGAGCCTTGACCCAGTTTTCTGTTACAGGACAGGTATCAACATTCTCCATACTGGGGGAGTTTAGACTGCATGCATCTTGCTGTTTAGACTTCTGGCATTGGGTAGCATTACATCTAGGTTCTTATCCCTTGTGATACCTATGGAGGTGGGTTTGTGTTTTGAGCCTTACCAATTCAAGGCATGCTGTGGGTAACAACAGCCTTTGCCAGTATCCATAAGGCCAGGACTGATAGGTGCACGCCACCCCTAGCAGGTGGAGTATCATGTCATGCTCAGCATGTCATCCCAGGCTGGCACACATTGGATCCCCTTTGACTAACAGCAATACTTCAGCCAATTATTGCAATTGATCATCTCATCTTCATATTGTGGCATCATGCTTGGTGAGGGTAGGATGTTAGTCAGGGTCATCAAGTTTGCATATACTACATGGTGTTACATTGCTTAACACATGGCAATCATGCCTCAGGTGGTGCTGCAGGGCTGCCTCTGTTGGATGCACATACTACACTCCCTGTACATGTTTGAGAGCAGGTTATGTCATTTTAGGCATCCCTGTTATTATATGAGTGAGTCAGAGAGGGGTATCATTCCCAGGGTTCCTACTGAGCCAGTGTATGTGCTATGCGTTGCCTCTTTGCCAAGGCCAAGGCGTACTGGGAATGCCTCTTTCTGCCTACTGGGGCAGGCTCAGGTTGTTCCTCCTCCGAGTCACGCTCTGCCTGTGATGGCCTTGGCAATGGTGGGGGGCTGTTTTGCCCGGCCCTATGCTGGTCCTGCTGCAGCTGTTTTCGCAAGATCATATTATGTAGCATAGCACATACCATGACAATTTGGGTACATGTAGTTGGTGAGTACTGCAAGGCTCCACCAGATGTGTCCAGACACCGGAACCGTGACTTGAGCAGCCCAAACACATGCTCTATTACATTACGTGTTTGTGCGTGTGCCTCATTATGGCGTTCCTGTTCAGGTGTGTGTGCGTTTCTGATGGGTGTCATCAGCCACGGCCCCAGTGCATAACCTGCATCCCCCACTAGGTGTCCATGTGGGATGTCCCCATTGGTAAATGTCTGGTACAGCTGCGTCAAATGCCAGATATGGGAATCATGGTAGCTCCCAGGGCAGCCAGCACACACATTCATTATTATGCCCTGGGCATCACACACGACCTGGCAGTTGATGGAGGGGAAGCCCTTGCGGTTTATGTAGGCCCTACCCCACTCACCGGCTGGTGCTTTGATGCGTATGTGCGTGCAGTCTGTTGCACCCACTACCTCAGGGTATTCCGCTATTTGCTGGAAGAGACGCATATTGCTGGCCAATACCTCACGGGCATTGGGGAAAGATACATGATCACCGACATGGGCTGACATGGCATCCAGGAACTGGTGCAGTACCCTGGAGGCTGATGCCTGTGATATCCCCATCATATCACCAGTTGGTCTCTGGAAGGTACCTGTTGCTGGTATTCTTAGGCCAACACATACCATGGTTTCCACTGGGATGGGTTCCCCTCTGTTGGTTCTGTGTGTGAGGCGTGGCCTGCACAGCTCAAAAATTTGCTGCAGGAGGTCTCTGTCCACTCTATAGCGCTCCACTATCTCCAGCTCATGTAACCCGTGGTAGGTGACACTGGGCCTGTGCACTCTTCTCCGTCTCCTCAATGTGGGTTGTCTGTCACCATTTGCATTGTCACAACCCTCAGCAAGTCGCCTATGTCTCCTTATGGCAGCTATGGCAGCCCCTAGCATGTCTGCTCTGAGTTAAGCTTTTTCAGTTTTCATTTCTAATAGCTTACTCCTGTCTTGCAGTGTCTCTTGAGAGAAACATCCTGCACTGCTGTTTGCAGAGTTTTAAGTGCTGGGCTGGGCTACTATTCTGCCTGTGTAATTGCCTGCTTCTAATTGTTTTCACCTGCTAGCTCCAGCAGTATTCCCTGCTAGCTTCCTACTAATTCTGTTACTTCCTTTTTCCTTTCTGTTTCCTAAGGGGGGAGCAACGCGCATACCAGCGGAAACACACTCACAGTGGCTTGCACGTGCGCACACATTCTTACACAGTTCAGAATGTACTTATTCGGGTTAAAACGCACGCACACCAGCGCAAACAGTCTTACAAGTCTGCCAACAGGCTCCCACATGCTCAGTCTGCCTTACACGCACGCACACTGCCCTACTCGTGCCTCCTGGCTTGCACACGTGCGCATGCACGCCCAGCAAGAAACTTTGGTGTTGGCAACAGTGTAAACCTTCCATTTCTTGCCTTTCCCATGCTTATCTTGTGGCACTCCTCTTTCCATGATATGTGTCTGACATCTGTCATGTAACACTGACCTCCAATGAACTGCATTTCTTTCTGCCATTCCCCCCTGTGATGTCACCTATCTGCTACTCTGTTCCTCCCCCTTATGTAATTCTTACACTACTCAGAATGTGCTCATTTGCTATGTGACAATGGGATTCAGTATCCTAACACTCATTTACATCAGATTGCCTACTAATGCTTAGTTACATGTCTTAGACTCAGCTTCCCCCCTTAGCAACCACTAAACGGTGGCCATGTTGTTTTTGGTCTGCTGGTCCCTGCATTGTAAATCGATGTATTGCACAAAACCCACATTTTTGGGTTTATAACCTTCATTTTTATGTTTTATATAGCGCAGCCCGTTTGCGCGGGGCTGCGCTGCGTTTAAACATCGGCGATCGACAAAAACAATATATTTATTTCTCATGTTTGCATCAGGGTACCTTGCCGATGGCCACATATTTGGCCATTGGCATGCTGCCTGACACATATGCACCCTTTATTTGGAGCTGACATGGCTCCATTGTGTTATTTGCAGAAACGTACTCAGTTGTCAACTGAGTACATTTCTGCAGCTAACACGACTCTTACACGGGCTGGTTTGTGCTTCGTGGATCACTAATCTACCTCATTTGCATGCCTTTCGGCTGCAAGTGAGGTGATTAGCATATCCACGCCCAGTCCGTGTAAGAGACGTTTTAGCTGGTCTCTTACAAGGAATTTCGGGATGTTCCTGGATCGCGAGGGCTGCATGGAGTCTTACACTACTCTTAGACTCCGTGCAAGCCTTCGTGAATCCTGCCCTTCATCTTAAAGCTTAAACAATGGCAAACTGTATTGCTATTTGACCTCTGTCTAGTGCAGGTAAATAGATATTAATTATTATTTATATAATATTTGTATGCATTGTTGTAAATTTCATGTTTATTTTTATTTATTTATTTAACATTTGTTAACCGGGCAAGTCTAACTGGAGACATCTCCATTTTCAGCAGAGGCCCGGGGAGAAAAGCTCCACATTTTACAAACAGTTTATACAAACAAAAATGACAAGAACAAAGTTTGATTGGATAAGCAAGTATAGTGCCACAAAATGAGAATTAAATCCAGGTTTAGTAATACATTTAATTAGCAGTTTTGGACATATATGAAGGAAGTAAAAAAAAAAACATGATAGATAAGAAAGAGAAAGGAAATAAAAAATATAAGAAACCACAATAATAAAGAGCAGGTAGAGAGTGAGGAAGATAAAGGTGAGAGATTGCAGTGGCTGTGGTTAGTCAGGATTGAGACAAGGGCACAGCCATTGTTTTCTTAGGTGTGTTTTCAGTTTTTGTTTAAAGAGAATAGGAGATGTGATGGAAGTGAGTTCAGTGGGAAGCTGATTCCAAGACTTACCGATGGTGTTGGAAAAAAGGGAGTCACCGGCTGAGTTATTAGATTTACATATAGTTACAAGAAGTTTGTTAGAGGACCGAAGGGAATTGAGGTTTGTATAAGGGGTAAAGAGATTAGAGAGGATAGGTGTATTGTTAGGTTGGTAGAATATTCTGTGGACAAAGGTAAGTTGAGAGAGTAATAGCATGTTGTGTAATTCAAGCCAGTAAAGTTGCTGTAGATTCAGACAGTGGTGAGTTCTATATTTGTTTCCGGTAACAAATCTAGCAATGTTATTAAGAGTGTTAACTAATTTAGAGAGATTGTTTTTCTTTAGGTTAGTGTAAATGGGTGAAGCATAGAGGAGAGTAGAAATAAGATGAGAGTGGGCGAGTGTAGCTTTAGCATTGGGAGTTAAGAATGTTTTAATTCTGTAGAGGGAGCCCAATTTTCTATTGACTGTTTTAATGGTATTGTTAATATGAGTATCAAAAGTAAGGCTGTTGTCTATTGTCACACCTAGCAGCTTAGTGGTAGAATCAGGGGATATAACGGTACCATTGCTAGAAGAGATGGAGAATTCTAGTGGGGGGGACCTAGAAGTGGGCTTAAATAGTAGGAGTTTGTTTTTTTTAGCATTCAAGAGTAAACAGCGTTTTAAGAACCATGCCTCAACTATGGTGAAGACATTTTGAGTAAGGGTTTGTAACTCAGAGGTAGTTTTAGCGGAGCAGATAAGTGTGGAGTCATCAGCATATTGAATGCAAGTGGCTTGGGGTAAGGCCAATTGAAGGTCATTTATGAATAGAGAGAAAAGAAGAGGACCTAGAATAGAGCCCTGGGGAACACCAAGTGTGATAGGTAGCAGAGATGAGAGATTGTTACCCCAGAGGACAGCCTGCTTTCTATTGCTGAGGTAAGAGGCAAACCAGTGTATAGCCTTGGGTTCAAGAGAGATAGATTCCAGGATTTGTAAGAGTAGGGGATGGTTGACCATATCAAAGGCTTTGGAAAGGTCTATAAAGAGGGCTGAAGATAGGTTGTTATTATTGCGATTTTTATAGATATAATCAGTGAAGGAAAGGAGGGCAGTGGTAGTACTGTGAAAAGGCCTAAAACCATGTTGGCAATTGGACAGAATATTATGTTTAGTAAGGTGACTCATTAGTTGATGGTGTATGCATTTTTCCATAATCTTTGCTATTGGTGACAAGAGGGCTATGGGTCTATAATTGGAGTAATCAATGGTTGCCACCTTTATGTAAGGGGATGATGTATGAGATTTTCCAGATATCAGGAATGGTTTCTTCGCTAATAGTTCTGTTTATAAGGATGGATACAGGGTAGGCTATTATGGATGCTGCTTTTTGAAGGTATTCGGCAGGAAGTTGGTCGGCAGAGGGGGTACATGGTTTGAGTTTTTGGATACATTTTTGGATAAAGGAGGTGGAGATAGGTTGTAGTTTAAAGGTAGGGAGATTAGTAGAAGTGGGATCAGGGATGGATGATTTATCTATGGAAAGGTGAGAGGCCAGAGAGTTAATGGTTTCAGTAAAGAAGGAGTTAAAGGTGTTGGCAGTTTCTAGTGTTGTGTGTTTTTCTGACTCAGAGGGGGAGGGAGTAGTAGTCTTTCCAGGGTGAATAAGTTTATTTAAGGTTGCCCAAAATTGTTGTGGTTTATTAGTATTAATTTGTTGGAGATTACTATAGTAGTTTCTTTTGTCAGAGATTATGGCTTTTTTGGTAGAATATCTCAATTGTCTAAAGATCAGTTGATCAGAAGGAGATTTACTAGATCTCCATTTTGTCCAAGATTTGTTTCTGAGTAACATTTTTTGTCTTGTTTCTTTAGTTAGCCAGGGGGCGGGTTTAGTTTTAACTCTGATGGTTCGTTCTGGTGCATGATTGTCAAGGATTGATAAGAATTTGGAATTGAAATATTCAACAGCATCTGCGAGTGGGAGAGTTTTTAGAGGGTTCCAGTTGCAGGCATTTAGTTCAGATAAGAAGAGGATAAGGTTAAAGTGTTTATTATATCGTGAGGTCTTAAAGGCTGGGGTGTTAGTGGTAATAGTCTTTTGTCTTATGATATAGGTTAGGTAGTGGTCACTAATGTTATCTGGTAAGGTACCTGCAAGGTAGGATTGTTGTTGCCTGTTAATTAGAATCCAGTCTAGTATACTTTATTTGTTGCTAGGTTTATTGATCCTGGTAGTGGTGTTAATTATTTGAGAGTAGCCATGCAGATTAATATGGGTGGCGGGGTTATTTGAGTTAATTAAGGACCAATCGAGGTTTAGGTCTCCTAGTATGATAGTTTCTTGGGGGTAATTTGAAGATGTCCAACTAAGGATGTTTTCGATTATAGTAGTGTTATTTCGGGGTAGGTAGATACAAATTATAAAGATTGATTTATTTGGGTTAATTTGCAATTTTGCAAAAAGAAGTTCAGCCTTGGTATCCACTTGAGGTTCATAGGGAACTAAGGATATGTGTAGTTTTGTCTTAAATAGCAGGGCTACACCCCCACCCTTGTGGGTATTTCGATCCTGTCTCACAATATTGTAACCTGGGGGAATGATTTCATTATCCTTAGTGTAGGGTTTTAGCCAGGTTTCTGTCAGACAGAGAATATCGAAGGAGTGAAGATCAAGAAGAGAATGGAGTTGTGTGACTTTGTTGTTAACACTTTGTATGTTCAGGTGTCCTATAACTAATGCATTAGATTGAGAGGTAAGGGATGGGAGGGAGGGGCTAAAAATAGTAGGTCTAGCATCTAGAGAGGTAGGTCTGGGCCCAGGGTTGGGATGTATGTCACCATCTATTAGGGTAGAAGGGTTAAACTGGAATTGTGGTAAGAAGGAGAAGTTTGTAAGGTATTTTATTCTTTTTGAAGAGTGGGTAAATAGTTTAATATGTGAGAGTCGATGATATTTGGCAGGGAGATAGGAAGGGGTGGATGTAATATTTGAATGAGATAATTTTAATGTAGAAAGATTTGATGCTGTTTGCCTATGAGGGTAGTGAATGTGGTTAATGGATTTGTCTTCAAAAGACGTAAGGATATAAGGTAGTAAAACAGCTAGGGAAGTAATAAGTAGGAGTGATAGTTTACCTAGGATATTTCTAGTTGTTCTGATCATGTAATGGGGTTTGCTGTTTTTAGATGGCATTCTGAGGAGAGCAGGAAGGATCTTAGAGTAGAGGTAGGTATATAAGATTGGTAAAGGAGAAAAGGAAAGTAAAATGCTGTGAGGTAGAAGGCTATAGGATTTGGACAGGGTGAAAATACAAGAGAGTAATGAGGGTGGGAGGGCAAAGGTAAGGTGAGGTTATGTAGATGAGGATCGGTAGGTGGGATAGGGTAGAGTAGTAGGGGTGTGGCTAGTGATGTATAAGTGTAGGGATACGTGGGGTGGGTGGGATAAGGGGGTAGGGAAGGGAGCGAAGCAGGGCAGAAACAACTACTGGAGAAAGCGTAGCCAATCAGTCCAGAAGGAGAGCTGGAGCACCAAGAAGCTTGGCAAGGTAGGAAATACAGTCTGGGTGAGGAGATAGGAGGAGAAGAGTAGGGGCTAGTAGGAGAAGCAGCAAGGTAATAGATGAGAAAATAGAAGAAAAGAGAAATTATTGGGCTTAGAAATTAAACGAGGGGGAGACAGTGAGGGCACAAAGCTGAGTTATACTGCCACCTAGTGGGCTGTTGGAAGATGCAGAAAGTAATCTAGGCAAGGGATGCAAAGGTGGGGAAAGAATTGGTAGAAACAGGGGTAGGACTATTAAGTGATACTAGGCCGGGAGAGGAGTCTGGCTGCTGGAATACCTGATTCAGAGGCAAAGCAAAAATTACAAGCCAATGAACAAGCAATATCATTCAGGATGTGCCAAATGTTCAAACATACTTTGTTAATTAATTGTAGTAGCAGGTGAAAAATCAGTGGGGCAGTAGTAAAGACAGACAGTCCAACTTGGCCAAAGCCTGAGGTAGTTCAGGTGGTCCTTATAGGCCAGGTATGTTCAGTAAAGGAAGGCAGTGGGCCGATTGTTAGGAATGGGAAGAGGTAAGAGAGAGAGGATATTAATATTGTATTAACATAGCAAAGGACTTATTATACACAGTTGAGATTAGGTAGTACAGTACTTCTGTAAATAGTTAAAAAGCTGTAGTAATACTTTCTAAGAGAAGTTTCTTTCTAATACTCTAAGGGTCAGGAGAAAAAACATTCAGTTCAGATGTAAAACGAGCAGACTGAAAAAGACTCATGTAACATACAACAGTTCTAGCAGTAGTTAAAACATCTTGTAACTCATCAGAGGTATACAAAATAAAAAGATAGGTGTAACAGTTTAAACTAGTCAGGAACTAAAACAGCTTCAATCATCAGTATAACACATTTTCAAAGCATAGGTGTAACTGGAAAACAGTGCTAGTGAGTCAATAATGAAAATAAGGTCGTTTAGAAAGATTTGGACAAAGCTGCATTACACTTAACCTTATCACGACAACATGCAGAGGAAAAATTGCTCAAACTACTCTAGGAAAATACATGCATATGCCCTCCGACTAAGATTCACTGACTGGGATTAGGCATGCTGTTAGCCCCCGTAATTACATTCAATGGGGGAAAAAGTGAGCGTAGTGCTAATGTAGCAACAGGGAGTTGAATGCTCGCTTACAGAACTACGCAGTCCTGGCCACGTGGACGGACCCAATGCAAAGGTCGCTGATAGGGTGTTAACAGTTAAATTAGTGGGTATAAAACAATAAGTAGTTCACTTAACAAAATAAATTGTAAAGCCAGTTGGAACACTTATCGGTAGTCACTGGTTAATTAGCGATTGAGGTAGTCAGCACGCACAAAATAGTACGATTCTCTTGACTAGTACAATTCCTTAGGCTAACAAAATTAAGAAGATTGAGACTCAAGTCGCTAAGACTAAATAGAGTTATAAGTACCCCACTATACGCAGTACGCTAAAGACGCCCATATAAATGCTAAATTACCAGGTTATCCAAGAGCAACGCTCTCTACTAAATATACTAGCAACTGCCGTATTAACAAATTGAGGGGAGGATGCGCAATGTATTTTCATCAGGTAACAAGCTAGAGTGAGCAGGACTCTGCAAGTTGCAAAAACATTATAGAGCTAAGTAATAGCGCTAAGCTATAACATGCAAATGGCATCAAGGATCTGCAACAGTAGAGTTTTACCAGGAACGATAATCACAATAAACAGTGTAAAAATACAGAGGGGGCACCAAAAGCACAAATACTACAAAGCATTATAAATGCCACCAAGGCGCAATACTACTTAGCGGTATAAATGCCACAACTGTAGAGGGGAGAGCGTCA